>NW_026848134.1:0-47430 GCF_021821965.1 Ordospora pajunii
ATCATTCGGAGGAAGTTGATGGAGGAGGGAAGGATGAGAGCGAAGAGTAATAAATAAAGTGAATGGAAGTGAGTAGATGTGTATAGTAAGTGAGTAGATGTGTGAGAAGCCCAGTGCACAGATGAGCCATAATGAACAAGCTAGTTTGATGAGCATAGCATACTGAATAAGCTGTAAGTAAAAAGACAAGCATTACCCCATGGTTATTGGTAAGATAAAGAAGATGTTTTCGAGTGTCAGTAGAAAGGAGGAGATACTTGGGGACATTTATGATCAGGGTGAGATTTTGATTGACAGATGTTCAATACTGAAGATTAAGGACGAGGTGTCTTTTGAGAAGAAGGGAATATCTAAGAAGTTTAAGATTGATGAGATTGTATCACTGGAATGTGGAGAAGGATCGGTATCATTTATCCATGGCCATAGGAAGTATGTGTTTATGGGTTCTGGAGATCTTTCTAGGCTTGAGAAGGAGATAAGGCCTTTCACAAAAGAAATTGAGGAGGTTTACAAGAAGACAGCGAAATACTCGAGATATAACACAGATACAAGGATTTTTGAAGAAGTAATGGAGAAAGTGAAAGTACAAATAATCAGGGACAAGGTGTTTGTAATAAGAATAGAGACAGGCAAGGAAGTGATACATTTTGAAGAGATCAAAACAGATACACAGTACTATATGGATCAGGCCAACGGGACGTTTGTATGGTCTGTGCTTAAGGATGGAGGATTCCATACGTTTTCTCTGAGGTTTGCAAATAACGTAGATTTTTTAGAGTTTCTCAGTAAATATGTTGGGTGTTTGTACAAGAATGTGAACGAGAATAGGCAAGGAGATGCAGATGCAGAGAAGTACTTTGAGCGGATGGAGATGGAGAACTATATAGATGATGAGTCTGAAAGCACAGATGAGAAAGACGACTACGAGAGCTGTGATGACGATGAGCTTGAAAATCATTTTGGAGAAGCGGATGAGAAGAACAAGCATCTTGTTATAGGAGATGAGATGGCGTTTATTACAAGGGGAAAGTCTGTAGGAGTGTTTAGAAACACAGAAGAAGGATTGGAGTTTAAGGCAAATATTAAGGATGTGCTTGACAATGAGATAGAGAAGATGATTACGCATGGGAAGTGTAAGGAGCTGATATATTTGGATAAGAACGAAAGGGACAGGCTGCATAAGCTGGATGTGGAACGAGGGGAGGTTGTTGAGACATGGGAGATGAACAGGGAAGTGAATGATTATTTTGATTCTGAAAAGCTTGTGGATACAGGGACGCTTATTGGAGTGTCTGATTACTCGGTGTTTAGGATTGACCCAAGAACAAAAGAAAAGGTGGTTGAATCTAAGGAATACAAAGTGAAGAATGGGTTTAACTGTGGAATGGCTACCAGCAAAGGGCATGTGGTGGTTGCTTCTAGGAAGGGGGATTTGAGGCTGTATGACAAGATTGACAAGAGGGCAAAGTCGCTTCTTCCTGGGTTTGGAGATGAGATCAAGCATGTTGATGTTACAAGCAATGGGAAGTATATTATTTGTACGTGTAAGAGCTATTTGATGCTGAGTAGTGTGCCTGGTGATTATAAGACACCTGTTGGGAAGGACAAGCCGGTGCCTAAAAGGCTACAGTTGAAGCCTGAGCACTTGGCATATATGAATGAGGAGATTGACTTTACACCGGCGAAGTTCAGTACGGATGAGTCTGAGAGCAGTATAATTACAAGCACAGGGAGCTATGTGATAAAATGGAATCTAGAAGATGTGCTGAATGGAAAGCCATATTCGTATCAGCTTGCAAAGTGCAATGATTTGATAGTAGCAGACAATTTTGAATTTGGCGAGAATAGCAGTGTTATTGTTACTATGCCTGATGATGTGAGGAAGGTTAGTGTGAAGAGTCTTAAGAAGCCGGGTAGATCGATATGGAGGTGAGTACAGGAGCTACTTTGGCTAAAGAATGAAATAAAGAAGCCCTTGGTGTAATGAGTTTAGGATTTAATGCTGTAAGGTTTAAATATAATGCGAATTATAGAAGGAATGCAAATGTGAGATTCAATGAGGTGCAGGTGGAACGAGTGAATAGCGAATGTTGCGAAAGGAAGCTGATCTCTACGATTGTGAATGTGGAAGAATATCACAAGACATGTATAACAGAGGTTAGCAAGCTTGGATCAAGATGGAGAAATGTGTATAGGGTAAAGCTTGAAAAGCAATTTGATTATGTTCCTGGAGACTCAATTGGAATTATCTGCCCAAATAGTGATGCATTAGTTTGCGGAATAATGGAGATGCTTGAGATAGATGATTTTGTGTGTAAGATCACAAGAGGAGGGAATGAAGCATTTAGCTATGTGGGGAGTGTACGAGAGTTTTTCAAATACCATTTTGATTTCTCAGGACATCCTAGGCGATCTTTTATGCTTAGGCTTAGTGCAGGATGCGACACTGAGGAGAAGAAGAGGCATGTTGAGTATTTATGCTCAAATGAAGGCACGGATGATTACTTGAGGATGAGCAGCCAGTGGAACAATGTGATTGACTTTTTGAAGACGTTTAGAATCAAGCCTGGGCTAAGCGAGCTGATAGGAGAATGCGGACTTGTGAAGCCTAGGTATTTTTCATTGATAAACAGGAATGGCTGCAACTCTGAGATTCTGGTTGGGATAACAAGTAAGCAATTCGATTCGTTTGTCAGGTATGGGCATGTGTCTGATTATTTACTTAGCCTGAATGGAGTTGGAGAAGTAGAAGTGAGCTTGAGAAAGAACTTACTGTTCAGGCTGTCACCTGAAACCAAGAAGATTATTGCGATATGCACTGGAACCGGAGTGGCGCCGTTTCTATCTTTTGTCAAGAATCTTGAGCCGCATCAATCGATCTGGATTGTCTATGGATTTAGAGATGAGGAAGATAACATATATAAAGAAATAGCCAGTTATGACGAATTTGCTTGCAACAATAGAGTAAAGATAAGCAAGGCTATGTCAAGCAAAGGTATATATGTTACTGATTATCTGAACGCAAATATGAATAGCGTCAAGGAATATGTAGATAGTGAATGCACCATATATGTCTGTGGAAGAATGGATATGCAAAGGATGGTGTTTGAGATATTCAAGAGTGAAATCCCCGAAGCTATTGAAAGCAAGAGGCTTGTGTTTGACCAGTGGCATTGAGAATACAATATGCAAATGCTACATGACTTTCGAATGGATTTATTATTTCATTATGACTTTTGGCATATAATCTTGCATTTAATAGCGATACCTATGAGAATTGGGATGAGCACAATCAAGATAGAGAAAAGTAAATAGTGGCTCCATGCCTTCGAAATTATCTTTTTGCCTACAAATCCATCTAGAGATGAAAAGTAAATGCAGCCGCTGTCGAATCCAACTCCTGTGATGGGAATTCCACATACTCTTCTCATTCCATAAAATGCTGGCCCTTCAAATAGATATACAAATCCATCTCCTGTTCCGATTGTTGTATATCTTCCATCAGATGAAAAAGCAGTTATCTTCGGAATCTTGTACGACTTTTCATGGCTTCCTTGGAAATACAATACAGACTCTCGTCCTTTCAAGTAGTATGCTATCCCACCATCTCTGTACACTATCTTACCGATCTCCTTGTCATACATATACTTCCTTGAGTTAAACACAAAAGTATACTTGCCTTCCTCAAAAACAACCTTGTGTATTGCTTCTGATGTAATGAACATTCCTTCCCAGTTGCTTACTATGCAAGGCTTACCTTTGCCCTGCTTAAATGCGATTTTATTTCCATTTCTATATGGCTTGTACATGTACTGTTCTTCCAGGTCATCACTAGCAATCGATTCTGTTTTCTTTATCTTTTCTGGATCTAGCATACTATTAATTATACTCGGATCATCTATTACATTATGGAATCCATACAGCATCTTATTGCTTATTGCATATAGATCCTTGCAAAAAACACTTGAAGACACCCTTATGCATACTTTCTTGATCAAGAATATCTTCACTCCATCAAACCTCAATATGTAGAAAAACTTTTCTCCAGAGCAAGCACAATACAAGTTTGATGTGCTGCTTGCATTCATCAAATCATCATCGAGCCCTGAGCTACTAATGGCATTGCTATGAGATAATGGCATGTCCTCGCACTTAACACTCGACTCATCTCTATCTCTAGCCGGCATGATGCTTTCTTTTATGAATGTGCTCTCTTTTTCTTTTATTGAGACCGATTCAGACTCATCATTATGAATTGACGACCAACCCGTTGTTTCTTCGTCATACTCATTCCATGTAATGTCATCCTCCATCTCAATGGCTCGGTCCCTCGACTCACAATCATGCAGTGATATGTCCAGAATGATGTCTTCCGTCTCGTAGCTACATATCTTCTCAAGCGTCACACTCGACATAACCGTGATCCCATTAGCTTTCCCAAACCCCTTTTCTCCTCCTCCTCCTCCGATTACCAGCAGCTTTCCTTTGATTTTCAGGGCAAAAACCGGGAATGCATCCGTCATTTCAATGGGCTCTGCTCCTCAACAAATAATCCTTCAAAATCACAAACATGTTTAATCTGCCTTCCTCCTATTTGTTCACTACACACCCTCTTACCTTTTCTTGTATCACATCAAGATCAACTTTACTTATAGCCCCGTTGCGGACCTGAATCTCTCTAACATTGTAACTTCTTACAAACTGCCCTTCATGCTGATTACCCCTTGACAAGTAAAACGTAGGAATCGTATCAAATATCTCCGCAAGATCTCTAACGCTCCACTCGTTTATCTGCCACTTCGATCCATCAAGAATTATACACACCACCCTTCTCCAGTCCTCAGAAGTAAATCCCTTCACATCGTCTACCACCACTAAATCATATCCCATGAACTTAATCTCTATCTTATTGGCCTCACTGATCCCAACATTCATCAGGCACCTTCCATTGTCCAGAAACTCCCTGATGTTGCTCAGGTTGACCGGAGAAGACACTGACTGTGGAACAACCATATAGTAAAACCCTCCTCTCATCCCCTCCCGTCTGCAAACACTCTCCAAGTATCCATAATCATGCTGCCCAATATACCTGAATTCAGGGCCATCTATCTCGACTGAAACAGTAGCCTCTTTGAAATTCTCAATCTCCTCTATGATAATCTTCTGGTCTGTGTAGTATATCTTCCCAATTCCACGCTCTCTGCACAGACTCATGTATGTTGTGTACTTTTCAGTTCTGTTCATCAAATAAAACAGCACCTGCTCGAGAGTATATTCTTTAGTCTCGGTTCCTGTAAACTTAACTGTCTGTGCACGCAATATTTGCTTTCCTGCAACACTTACTTCCCCTAGCAGTATTTGGCATACACTAGGATCTCGGAACACCTTCTTAAGAATGTCCATCCCAAGGGCCTATTCCCAAAGTTTTTATCACTCCTCTATGCTGCACCATTTCACAATCATCGCCACAATCTTTCTATGCAAATGCCGACTAAATGCTCATTCAGACTTCAACATTTAACAAAACCATCGCTACTCTTGACATTATTATTTATTCAGCAATAAACCATGCTACTTTCTGCTCTTCATACTCCTATTCGTAAAGTAATCATCTAGCACGTTTTCTTCCACAAGACCTCTATCTCTTAGCATCAAGACTTTGCCATGCAACACTTCCAAGTTGAATGGTGGATGAACAAACAAATTGGTTACAAGCCTTACAAACGTCACCGCCTCTTTCTTATCTCTAGGCATAAGCATAAATAAAAATGACATATCAAATGCACATCCATGCACTGAAAAGTATCTGATCAAATCAAGAGCCATAAACATAGGCCCTTCTTTCATCAGACATTTGAGTTCACGCTCAAGATCCTCACTGTCCTCAGGCGAAACATTCTCAATACATCGGGCAATGCAGGGATATTCGTGCCTTGTTTCTTCTGTGATTCTATTCAGAATTGCCTTGATTCCTTCCGTGTTGATTGAGTCATGAATACGAAGCTTGCCTGCTGACACAAAGTTTTTCTTGATGAAATCAACAATCTCGTCTTTGAACTCGTCTTTGAGTCCATACTTCCTCAGAAACCGCTCTGCTACCTCATAAGTGTTCTCGTCATTGTTAAACGACAATGTGTAGTATTTGTTGTCAAGCTCCACCTGAAACGTATTTTCATAGTTATTCAACCCTTGCATGCTTCCCATAAAAACCCACTCTCCATCAACTTCCTGGTATACTTCGCCACCAACTGTCTTAAACTTCTGGCCATTCGAAACAAACTCTCTGTCTCCGCCAACAACCTTCATTCCCTCCTCTATCTCTGCCAATTTCTTTCTTGCATCCTCTGAAACCTCCTTGGAGTACATATAAATCCTTCCATCATTACACCCGACATACACTTTGCCTCTATTGCCACACACCGTCCAGCAAGAAATAACTGGAACACGAACATCCTGCAATGTCCTCAAATCCATGTCAAAAAACATCACTTTTCCATTCTCTCCACAGCACACAACCATTTCTTCTCCATCAACCGCGCACAGACTCAAACAGTATCCAAACTCATTCAACGACTGATGCTTTAACAAAACACCATCCAATGTCATCTTCAGCACTATCCCTTCGTTATCAATCGAAAAAACACATCCATCAAAAACAGCAAGGCTTCTAACACAAGATACATGATATTCAAACATACTAACCAGCACACCGTCTTCATAAATCCTCAAAATATTGTCCGCACACCCCGTAACACACATATTTTTTCTTACAAACTTTGCACTCCATACAGCTGCAGGATGCTGTATCCTCACTAAACACTCTGGATTGGCATATTTACAATGGCTTACATCCCAAACCGCCACAGTACAGTCCCAAGAGCCAGACATCAAAAGCTCGTCAAAAGCATCAAGAGTGCAGACATTCATTCCATGCCCATCAATGTATCCGACAGGCTCCATGCTTCTTTCGCCATTCATACACAAATCAAAGTTCATATTGTAAATTGCAATCTTTCCATTCTGGCATCCTGCAAACAAGCAGTCATCTCTAATAGCAATGCAATTTATGTATCCACATCCAGGAACTCCCTCAAAAATAGTGGGCTCTGCACCATCTTCACATGCATTTAGGCATACCCGTAGCCTTCCCTCTCTTCCTCCAGTAACCAACACTTCATCATTCATTAGTATAGCCTTTATATCCATAGCGCTAATCTTCTCAATTCTTTCTATTCCTAGCATTGAATCAGGGTACACATATTCAAATTAACCTATGCACAGCACATACTGCATCAATCAATTATTCCATGCTTAAGCTTGTGGCCATTGCTGTATCCATAATCAAAATACAGCTCCTGATGTATTCGTATGTCTGTAGTGGCATATAATCCAATTCTTTTGGATCCATTGACATTCATCGCAACTGCAAGTAAGTTTGCATGCTTTACAGAATGGTTGATGAATCTGGAATTGTTTCCTATTGTTTTCGAGTCAATCACATACTGTGGCTTTCCATTTTTAATGCACAAGTCAAATAGATACGAGCATCCTTTGATGTCGTAGAACACGCCCCGTCGCTCTGCCTCCCCGTCGCTTATTATTTCGCCTGTATACTCAATAACAAAACTTCCCTCGGAAATGCATTCTGCAGCAAACAGCCCGCATCCAGAAACTTTGCTTGAAGAAACATATGTTTTTGCATGTATTCCAAGCTGTATTGATTTATTGTCACACTCAGTGCATCCACACATAGGTGTGCATTCTCGCACTCCATCTGAGCATTTGCATCCATTTCGGCATCCGTCCGAGCATGAGCATCCCGTGAAAAAATTGTTGCAGCCAACGCATAGACATGCCATTTCGCAGTATGTTCTGTTGGCTGCACACACACATCCGTTCTTCTTTGAGCATTTTCCTGTGTGGCTGCATGGCGTGAAAAATACCTTTTTATCTACCTTCGTCTGGCTCCTCTTTGTCTTGGATTTGGCAATGTGCTTGAAAGACCACAAATGCATCTGTGCATTATACGTGCTGCTTATTTCGCTGCAGCTTACATACTTGCCATGCCTGATGCAAAAAATCAACGATGCAATGCATGCGTCGCCTTTAGACTGGCTATAAGCAATAAACAACTTGTTTTTTTCATATATGTTCAAAGTGCCTATTGTAGACACCCGACCAGCATAATGAGCATTCATGCTATTACAAACACCACTGTGGCACATTTTTGTAGCCATGAATGCATTCTGTGGGTCCTTTTCAAAGTCTGTAGGCTTTATGCAAATACCATCTATAATGCAGTGCCACTTGCAACCAAATATAAGGCAAACACTGCAGAATTGCATCCTCATGTACTTAAGGGAATTCACTATTGGCTGTGCATTGGCTTCGGTGGTATTCGCAACCATCCTTGCGGATTCTTGATAATCATCGCAATCCTTTCTCGCAAAGCCGATGCTTTTGTACTCTTTGAGCACCACTGCTGAAAGCAATGCACTGCAAATGTATGGAATATAATGAAGCACAGCATCATCGCCACTTTGTACATTCACATCAGAATAAGTAAAATATACGCTGGATATGCTAGGATCTATCCTTGGAATCACAATCTTGCTGGCTCGCGGGTTGAAAGTGCATGCAGATGGAGTGCTGGATAGATCCGCTTCATGGGCAAGGCTTGCACAAATAGTATTGGCATAAAAGTAATTTTCTTCGATTATGCTCTCAATGTCCAATCCGTTCTTGCTGAATGAATTGCTGCGCAAATGGCCCGCATCGGCAGTTTCACTGAGCATCTTGGATTTGTTTGTATGTTCTTCAGAGCCCATGCGAGAAAGAAGGAATCAGATCTTCGAGAAAGGATTTATTGACTCGTTTGTTGACGATGAGGTCATAAATTGGATGTTCGATCCAATACTGCACAGAGAAGTGCTTGATGGGGGATGTGATTCATACCTGAATTCACAACATGGGTTCTGATTTGAAGCCCATGCAGATATTTTCATGGCCACAACCTCCAATCACGGACATGGCCACTCCTCCGGGAATACCTTGCACATACACAAGCTTTGGAATAGAGTACAATGTAACCGATGGATTGCCTGTTTCCACTGCATTCGAGCGTTTGGAGTTTGACATGAACAAGCTTAGGATGTTGGTTGATCTGTCGTTCTGCACATTCATTGAATTGATAGCATGCCCTTTTAATGCAGATGGGCTTGTTGAGAGTATCAAATCGATTCACATCGAGATTAACCAGATGCTGAATGGATCGAAAAAAGCAGAAGCAATTGATGAGATACAGAGGATCCGGAATCAGTACATAAAGAACAGAAACATGCTTGCTGAGGATGTTAAGAGGCAGATGGCCAACTTTGAGATATAAACACATATCTGTGCTTTATGATGCTAAGATTTATTATACAACAATCAGGTAGGGCTTCTAAGCATACTTGGAAAGGTCTATAGCAGTGACTGAAGAATCATCAAACAGAATAAACATTCTATTATTTGCAATACAGAAGTCCTTTACGACACCTTTATTGAATGTGCCAATTACATTAGGAGTAGCATATGGCCCAGTGTTTTTCATGCCAAATGCAAGTATTTGCTTAGATGCAGTTATTGTAAAGAGAGTGTTGTTGTGTACTTTGAATCCTCGTAGAATTTGATCATCAAGCTTGATATCACCGACAAATGCAGTGTCTGTGCATGCATTGCCTTCATCACATGTGTACTTTGGGAGAATGGCGGAAATTATGTTTGGTGCAGAAGAAGAAAGAATCAAGCGGCCGTAGAATTTCACACATGGAATAAACGAGCCATGAATATTGCGTATTGTATGCAAAGGCGTGACGAAGTCATTACAATCACAAGATAAAGGGATTCTCCAGACTCTGATTGTGCAGTCTGTACTGGTGGATGCCAAATACTGTATGTCAGCGCTTACATCCATAGACAGTACATAGTCCTTATGCCCCATGTAGCCACCAAAAGTGCACACAAGGCGTAATTGATTTATATTCCACATTTTTATGGTTGTGTCTTCACTACAACTGAATAGATATTGGTTTCTGATGCATTTGATTGATACAATTGATGCGCCGTGGGCATCGATGTATGATGCAAACATGCCTTTTGATAGGTTCAGAAGTTTTATAATGCCTAGCTTTCCAGCAACTGCTAGGAAGAGTTGTTTTTTCAGCACAAGGAACTCGCAGCATATGAAGCTTTCGCAAGGATGCTCATCGATGATTCTTTGAACAGTATTGAATCTAGTGTTATAGGAAACAACAACTGCAGTACGGCCACCTACCAAGGAGATCACGCTATAGGAGTCATGTATGCACATAGATATGAGTTTTGCATTTGGGACCGAGAATACTGACTGCATAAGGGTACTGATAAGTGAATGATATGTGGTGCAATAAAGTGACATTCGGATCTATTGTACCATGGATCCTTACTGGTCTAGTGGTTAGGATGTCTGCCTTTCAAGCAGGAGGTAGGGGTTCGATTCCCCTGTAGGGAAGCTTTTTGCATCAATACAGTAAGCAAAATCACTAAATCAGGTGTTAGCCATGATGATCTATGCATTCTAAGTAGCATAGCATCGTGTTCATTACCAAAGTCAATCAGAACACGCTCGTCAAGACAGCCCTCTATTGTGTAACAGAGCTAATAATATATCCGTTTATTCAACTCCTCAATCCCTACAGATCGTAATAATTTACCACACTGAGATCAGCCTAATCTTCATCAGGCGTCATGCTAAACCCAAGAGGCTCAAACAGGTATCCCTTCCCACGGAAAAACTTCGAATGGAATTCAATCCAATTCAATCGCATTGCATGAAGACACGATCCAAGACCTTCCATTCCAATCAGCAAGATTATTGTTCCCACTGCGTATATTCCCGAAAGCATAAGCGGAATCACAAACCCTCCACGCCCTATTGTGAACTCGTGCAGCACCCTTGTAAGCTGAGCATGCGCCAAAGAAACCGCCCACAGCCGCAGGTACGAGGACGTGTTTGATATAAGCCCAAGGCCAAACTCAACAACATGTATAAACTGATTGATCCACAATCCTGAAATTTCATCCTTCTTCACCATTTTTTTCACAATCATGTATATAGGCTTGCCAACAAGCATCCACGGCACAGACACTAGCATTAGAGTCAACAGAAACAGCTGAACCTGTTGCTGGTGCGGATACATCTCTTCTGCAACCACAAACGGATTCGTAAACATATTTACCAAAACTCCAATTATCGATGGATAGTTGGACGTCACCAACCATTTGTAGATGATCAAAAACACCATATAGCCTGCAAAAGAAAAAAACACAATCGTCTGAGGTATCAGAACACCATATATCTCAACAGGCTCTTTCAGGTACGCTGCGTTCATAAACGATATTACCACTCCAAGGCTCATATGGAAAAACCCAATTATTATCGACATCTTCATCTTCATCGAGTTCAAAAAAACCATCTCGTTCTTTGAGTGATGCCACATATGATCTACTCCAAACGGATAGGTTCTTCCCGTATCCTTGCTTGACAAAAACAGTGGGATCGATAGAGACGCAAAGTCCGAGTAGAGAAACCCAAAGAACATTGCTCCGAGAGAAAACAAAAATATCACATACTTCCCATCCACTATCATTTTCATGGTCTCAGAAACATTCTTGAACTTCTTCGCATTTCTTATCATAAACGTAGACAAAAGCAGCAGTAGCAGGCCATGGAATACATCCCCAAACATGCATCCAAAAAGCATCGGGAACGTAAACAACGTGAAAACCGCTGGATTCACCTCACCATATGAAGGAACCGCATATGTATTGGTCAATGCCTGGAACGATTCTGTAAAATCATTCGTCTTGAAGTACGTCGGAGGCATCTCTACACTCTCATTAACCTCAAAAGCAAACAGATTCGTTCCTTCTCCCTTAAACTCACCAATCTTCTTAAGCCTTCCGATTGTGTCTGACGGAATCCATGCTTCACCAATCAGGCAGTCTCTGTCAAAATCAAAATTGAGCTTGTTAAGCGTCTGGTATATTTTCATTTCCTTGTTCATATAATACCTCCATGTATTTGCAAGCTGCTTTATCTTTTCCTGCTCATTCATGATCGCCTCTTCGTTATGGCTTTCAATTTGCTGCATTTGACTTATCACTGCACTTAGTTCTAGTAGTCCCTTCTTGCACTCCCTGAACTTCTTATGGTCCAATATTCTCCCTCCCAGCGAAGAAAAAATATCCTTAACCTTGTCAAGCGCCTCTGCTCCATGTGCAAATACAATAAACACACTCTTGCACTCCCCATCCACATCCTTGGTTCTTATTACCAAGTTCCTTCTAAGTGCCTGATGCAAAACCTTCCTTATTAGGAACTTCTTGCTCCTTTCAACTATCCCCGTTATAAAATCAAGCTGAATCAGATGGGTCTCCTCAGTGACAGTCCCAACAAAGCTCTCTGTCTCCTCTAGCATGTACAAATCCTCCCTGAGCCTTGTATTGTTTGTGCTTGTTTCCCTCTTCATTGTCTTGAGCTGGATCAGCCTTGAGAAAAATTTGTTGATTTGCTGTTCAACCTGATCCACATCGCTGTGCTTGATGCTTTCGTCTATGTCTGGAATGTCTGCTGTTAGGTACCTCAGTCTTGAAACTAGTTTTTCCATGTGATTGATTTCACGGATGTATAGCAATTTTTCAGCCTTCAGATCGGCATTCAAGTCCTTGAAGTGTAGCAGTTCATTTTTGCCAAGCTCCGTTATTGCCTGCTTTGCCGTGTCTTTACTAAAGTAGATCGATACCAACTTCATTTCTTCGCTCCTCAACATGAATATATTTGTTTTTGATTGTCTTGGCGATAAGCAGGGATCGCTTTTGTTTACTTTGTTTCAGGCGCGGGCATTTGTTAAGGGACTTCGAATTGGCATGCCAAGATTTCCCCTGCTATCAAAAGGAGGCGCCCTAATCCGAGCAAACCATATGCAAGTGTATGTCTATATGCTCAATAGAAGGCATTGTATTGAGTAGGCTCTATTGATCGTTGTACACATGCAATTGGAGCACCCTTGCTATCCAAATGAGGAAAGAGCCTTCGGTGGGATGGAAAGACACCAGGCAGAGCAGCAGGCAAGGCGCAGCACTAAATAGAATTGAAAGGCAGAATGTTTCGAACATAGCCTTTTGGAATGCGGAGTACAGAAATCCTTTGCATTCAGAAAACAGCAGCGATGAAACAGACATGGATATGTTTTTTACATCTACCGAGCACACAGATGTTGCCATTGAGGTGGATTCGCAGGTGCACTCAAAGTTTGTGGTGAAAAAAATTGAAAGAAGCAGCACTTCTGTTGTTCTGATAGGAGATACGATTGAGTGCCATGTATCTGGTGAATGGTGTGATGTTGATTACAGGATCAACATGAAAGTCACAGTGATGAGATGCATGTGCTGCAATCATGAAGAAGATGCGTCTAGCATTGACTTTATTGGCGAGGATTTTGATTCAGACAGAGATGAAGAATGCTCTGCAAATAAGAGTGCCAACGAAAGAGATAGCATGTGCATAAGTGAAAATGGCGTTAATCAGAATACATGTGTATGCTCGCATGCAATTGCAACGAATTATCTTGATACAGAGCCAACGAAGCAGAAGGTGTATGTGAATGACGATGAAAACTATCTTCTAATCGAAGACGATCCGGTTTCTATTACAACGTTGTGCGAATTGCTCAACTGCAGAAATAAACATTACCTGAACAGCAAGGTTGCATCTGTAAGATTCAACCACATTGACCTCACGATACTGATAGGGGTAATAGCACACTCAGTTCTGCAGAATGCATTGATTTGCAAAAACTTTAGATCAGACTTTCTGATAATGCAAGCAAAGAAGGCGGTTTCTGAGAATGTAATATTGATGCACAGGTGTGGAGTGCATGAAAAGTATGTGCTTAACGAAATACTGAAGCTTATACGGAATATACAGCACTTTCAAGACTACAAGTTTGATGTTGTGGAAACGGAAAAGAAGCTTATGTCACTGCTGTTCAGCATAAAAGGGAATGCGGATGCGATTGGGCGGGATGCCGTTCTGGAGATAAAGACATCGAAAACTTTGAGGGCAGAGAACCGTGCACAAGTGATACTGTATTCGCTAATGTTACGAGAGAAGACAGGAAATGACTTTGCGCCTTATATTTACTACATTCCGTCTAAAGAGCTAGTGACTGTGAAGATCAGGCATTGCGAAGTAAGAAGTTTGCTCAGTATGAGAAACAGGATTTCGTTGCAGCATGGCTTGCAGAAGTGTGCTTGCAATGATGAAGAATGCAGGATTATTGGTGAGATAAACGCTCTAGATGATTTGCATTTTTTGAAAAGACAGTTGAATGCAATTGATGAGGAAGAGACAAAAAGCATTGGTGCAATGATCCCAATATCACTGAAGTACCAAAGTGGAAGCATTTTAGGGCTGCAAATTGAAGAAGGCTTTGCAATTCCAAGAAGCATACACCTGAGCATGTTTAACAAGGACATGGTTAGGATTTCAAGAGGAGTTGTGGAAGGGATGATTGAGGGTAACAGCATGCTTGTTAGGCTGAGTGATTGCATTCAACTAAGCAGGGAGAAGATGTATGTGTCGTTTGGAGATACAAATGTGTCTTTTAAGTTTATGAGGTTTTCTCTTATTCATGTTGCATATCCACGGTATTGCACATCTGAAGTGTTCAATGGGTTTTGCCTTCCTATGGAGAAATCTGTGTTGGATGTGAATGCAAGCAGTAAGACGGCGAATGAAGTCAATGGTAAACCGAATGGGAGCTTTGGTAAAACCTATAGCGAGGATGCGTCTGAGGAGTTTGATAATCTTGCATTCTATTCGGAAAATGATACAAGACTAAACGAAGAGATTGGCATAGAGGTAGATAAGCAAAGCACAGGCTGTATTAGTGCAGCCATGACTTCGTCTGCACACGCTCAAGCAAGCATGAATGAACGAGCCCAGATAAACTGCAATCGAGGGGTGTATTTTGCAAGCAGCCAGACCGATACTGAGAAGATATGCATACCTGAGCAATACAAGCATGAGTTTCTAAGGCTTAATGACGATCAACGCTCTGCACTATTTCTTTCTTTGAATTGTAAAAGCTATAGGATTATACATGGGATGCCAGGAACAGGTAAAAGCATGCTGATAACGTTGCTAATCAAAATACTTGTGCATTTTAAGAAGAGAGTTCTTCTTGTATGCTATACAAACCTTGCTCTGAAAAACATTGCAGAAAAACTAAAGGGAGTCAATGTATACATGGCAGGTAAGGAGGGCATGCGGTTTGAAAAAACAGATGATGCTAAGGTGTTTTTTGATAGCATAGAGCTTGTATGCGGAACGTGTTTTTCATTTTCTGACCCGGTTTATGTATGCAGAGAGTTTGACTTCTGTGTGATTGATGAAGGTTCGCAAATGCATTTGCTTCTGGCATTGATTCCTGTAAGCATATCTGAAAGATTTGTGATAGTTGGCGACCATTTACAGCTGAAGCCTCTATCCAAGAGCTCCAAGGAGCTTAGCCTGTCTCTTTTTGAGTACTTGCTTGGTGATGAATACTCAAAGCTGAGAATTCAGTACAGAATGGGTAAAGAGATCATGAGGCTGTCAAACACGCTGTTCTATGGGAATGAGCTGTGTGGAGGAGATCAGCCTTCGAAGGTAGAGTTTCTTAACACGGAGTATGTGGATATCATAGTGCTAATTTCGTCGCTTTCTAAATGCACGATTCTTTGCTACTTCAATGCGCAAGCCGATATGATAAGAAAGCATACATCGTGTGCTGTTGAGACAGTGGATAGGTTCCAGGGAAGCGAAGATGACAAGGTTGTTGTTGTTTTTGATCCTGTGTCTAGCTGTGAGGTGATGGAAAGCAGCGAACGGCTGAATGTTGCGCTTACAAGAGCAAAGAGGCATCTGATTCTTGTAGGAAATAGAAGCAAAATGGCAGAAGTGGAGATACTCAAAAGATTACTCGATGTTCTATGAAATGCTGATTGCAGAGCGTGGCCTGAGGTTACAGAATATCGGGATGGTGTTGTAGTGTATGATTGATTGAACGATCATGGGCTGAATTGTTTGTGTTATGAGGTGTGAAAATAACCCATAGAGACGAATGCTTTTTTATGAATTTCTGCAGTCGAATATCCGGAATCGTATTATAGTGGTGTTGAAGAACGGAGTGAGCATATCTGGCGAGCTTAGCAATGTTGATCCGTATATGAACTTGAGTCTTCAAGAGGTAAATGCTGCTGGGGAGTGTCCTGGGCTGAGTGGAGTTCATACGTGTTCGATCCGGGGATCATCGGTCAAGTATGTGATGATGAAAAAGAACGACAAACTGCTGGAAGCGTTGAATAGCGGAAGCAGGCTTAGGATGCTTTTTGATAAGTGTTGCTAGTGGTGCCTTAGCAGTTGAAAATAAAGACGATGTGAATGATACTGATTTATTTTTGAGTTTATGCCCTGTGCCTGCTTGAAGGATGAGTGGGATTTTAGTATGGGAGGAGGAGATTGCGATTATGAAGGCATTTACAGAGGGATGCTTGAGTAAGAGAGAAAGCCTGCCTATTTATGAGATTGTTTCCCAATATTCCAAGCATGCAGCATGCGAGGGAAGATCCAAGGCATGCCTGAAGATGGTTGTGAAGGCAATCAGATGTTTTATAGACAAGAGGGCAAGGAAGCTATATGATGCCAGTAGTGAAGAGGTTTCGTTAGAGCTTTGTAGAATTGACCAGCACTTGAAGGAAACAGAGAAGCTATTTGAGAGAGTGTTTTGGCCTGTAGTGGTGAACCGAAATATGTTTTTCAGCAGGATGTTCCGAAGACAGTTTAATCGGTTTGCAAAAAAAATGAGCGAGAGGATTGCAGAGTTTTTGATGCTGTGCATTGGAGACGGAACAATTGGCAATATTGATGAAAGGCATGATGCAGAAGCGAGTTTAAGCATCAAGAAGCAAAAGCTTAGCACCGGAGATATTGGAAAGTCCGGACTGCATAATTATGAGTGGTGTTGGCATCATAAGGACGGCAAGGAAGAGATTCATGAATCAAGCAAGAAGATGCAGAAGGTGATGGATGTTTTGAAGGGCAGAGGATGTTTTAAGATGTTTACAGAAAGTATTGTTAGGCATGTGTCTGGTAGATATAAGAGAATAGTAGAAGAGAAAAGAATGAAACTGTCTGAAGTGAGGGGATTTATTGATAGTCAAAGAGAAAGCAAGTATATCGCGGAGTGTTTCTATGAAGTTGAATCTGGATTGGTGAAGGGCCTGATATCAAAGATGCCTGATTGCGAGATATTCAGTATACTTGATGAGGAAAACGAGATGAGCTATTGTGTAGATTTTTTTGTTGTATCTGAAGAAGAGGCGAGATTTGTTGAGGTAGTGAACAAGTATTGTAACGAGAAGATGAATGGAGTCGGTGCTGATGATTTTGTGGGCTGCTATTATTGGATATGCACTAAACTTAAGATTATTGAGAATTACCGAGGCAGTAACGAAAGCATTATTGAGGGAATTAAGAGTTGCAAAAGAATGCTTGTTAACCGTGATTCTAACAATACTGCTAACGGAATATGCAGATGGACAGATTGGATACTGAAACAAGTGTCGTTTGAATGTGAGAATGTGAGTGAATGTTTTGGATGGATGTTTCCTGAATGCAAGCAAGCATGGAGGATAAATATGGAGGATGCTATTAGCAGTGTGTGTGTTCCTGGCGATGCCGAGCAAGGAAAGATTGTACTTGAGTGTATATTGATGGATGTTTTCCGGGAGATTGGAGAGGTGTTTCGATTTTGTGAAGACAAGAAAGGCCTCGAGTGTTCATTGCGCAAATACCTTGGGGAGAGGCTCTTATCTGGAGCAGATGTGTATGTAAATGAGGAGTTGATGCTTATTGATGCAATTGGAGTTTGTGCAGGAAATGTGTATGCAGATAAGATGAAGTGCATGCTGAAAGATTTTTGTGGGATCGAGAAGTTTTATCAGAATGATATTTTACTTCTGCGTGCATGCAAATGGCCTGAGTATGAAAGCTTTGATTTGGATATATATGAAGCGAATGAAGTTAAGGAGAAGTATATGCTGGAGGTGGTGAAGAGCGCAAAGAAAAGAATACACTGGAACGACCTGCTGTCTTCATGCGATGTTGAGATTCTTGGAGTGAGTGCCAGAATTTCTTTAGTGCAATACATGATCATCAAGTTGATAGCGGATAATAGCAAACGACTTAATGGACTTGAAATCTCTAAATTGTGGAAGAGCCATATGGAGCGACTGGTAGAGATAGGGCTTGTGAGTGTTGATGGGCTGAGCTATGGATTGAATTTTGATTGGAAGTGTAAGCTTGATTTTGTTTCTCTTGTTCCTGAAGGATGCCTGCTGAAGGGATTTGTAGAATCTCCAAAGATTATTGAAATGCCTGATTCGCTTAACGACATTGCGGACTGTAGAATAATGAAGGAGATGAAGGCCAGAAAAGAGGCAGAAAGGGAAAAACTTATAGAATTAATTGGGCAGGAAATACCGAACAGTCTGGTTGATGAACGAATTGCAAGCTTGGCCAACAGAGAATTTTTAAGCATCGATGGAGATATATTAAAGTATGTACCATGAAGCATAAGCCGTGTAAGCATCAATGGTTGGCTGAGCCAAAATAAAGTGTTTGTTTGTTATTTTTTGCTGATATTGAATTTTTATTTTGAGGGCATGGACCATGATGAGCAGGTTAGAATGATAACTGAGGAGGCAAAGTGTTCGTACAATGTTGCGAAAAGTGCATATGCGGAGGCAAATGGAGACATTGAGCGGGCAGTGTCCATCGCAAAGAAGAAGGGGAATGTTGTGTATTCAGGAGGAAGCAGTGGGCTTTATGTTGAGGAAAAGCCATCGGGGAAGTCAATAACACAATATAAAAATGGTGTTTTGGTGAATAACAAGTTCTACGACTTTTCAATTGATGATAATATCAGGCTCAAGCAAATGCTTACCGAAGGGGCATTTGACGCATCCTTGCTGAATGCTCAGGGAGATACAGCCGAGGTTATTTATCAGGAAAGACTAAATGAAGAGTATTGTGAGCCACGCAAGGAGGCATCTGCTGTTGGGACAGAACGCAAGCCTGGATCTTCGTTTGTTGGTGAAGGTAGAAGATTAGGAAGCTCAAAAAAATAAAACATGTGAATGATATGCTTGTGTGTTATTTTCAACATTCACACTCTCTGGTGTTTGCATTTGCCTCAGAAGCTTTGAATGCAGTAAAACAGGTTCAAAAAGATTGCATTTATTGATTTTCGATTTGAAAACTGTGTATGGCATTTTGTATTAACGTGCAAGTTCTGCAGATAAATTACTTTATTGCAACAATGCATTCTATATTGCGCCACTGTATTCAGCAGTTGTTATGTTTACATGGAGATATTTTCAGGATTGTATAGTGAAAAGGGGATTTTTATGCATGCATTTCTAAGCTCTGTAACATTTTTGGCATCGAATGGGAACGAAAGTAACTCAAAAGTCTCGCATGGAAACGGTAAGCTGGCATATACCATCTCAATCTCCTTATACCCTGTTTTCTCATGGAGTAGAATTCGATCCATCATCTGTACCGATGATATCCAAAGACTGTTGATGCATGGCACAAGCCACTTGTTATTATGAAACGTGTAGGCTTCATTAGACTCTCTATTAATGTCGGCATCCAAATCTATACGTGCATTGGCCACTTCTATAATGTCTTTTTCTTGAAGAATAGTGAGAATGCCATATATCCTAAGATATAAACTTGGAAAGTAGAAAGTGTAGCCTAATGCCTGAAGCATCTCATCTTCATAGCCAAATATCCTTTCTTTATTTGAATTGGGCAGTTTTCTAATCAAGGCATTCAGATCTCCATGGATTTCTTCGCATTTTGCAGCAAGTATAATGATTGCATATAAAATGTTGATCATTTCCTCATCCTTCGGTACAATCTTGTCGATTACTCTGTCGAATATCTGAATAGCCGTGCTTCTTACAGTAAGAGGCAAGCCTGTAGCAATACATGCATTCACAATATCTACTCTATGCTTCATTCTTTTTTCATTGCTACTCATCCTAGGGCTGCTTGATGATTGTTATATTGTGATCCAATTGCGATGAAATCTGTTTGCATCAATTTCTGTTCCAATCCCCGGCCGCTAACAGCGATCCACTCTGTATGTCGTTGGCACCAAATATGATACCAAAGCATGCAAAACAACAAATTGTTGGATAAAGTCGCCAAAAACAAGCAATCAGAGGACATTACAGCATTTATTTGTCCAATCAACACATTCATCTAAACAACATACAAACACAACTTATTATCAAACAGTTCTTATTCAACAACTCGTGTTTATTTCAATAACTTTCTCAGATCAGAATTCGCATCTCCTGCTTTTTTCAGAACCTTATGAACAGCCATTTCAAAGTCCTCTTGCGTCACATGGACCCTTCTTTCCCTTAATGCATACATTCCTGCTTCAGTACAAACTGCTTTAACTTCCGCTCCAGACGTCCCGGCCATCTTGTTTGCTATGGACTCGAGGTTAATTCCCTTTGTAAGATTCATCTTTCTTGAGTGGATCTTCAATATCTCAATCCGTGCAGATTCCTTGGGCTGTGGGAATTCAATCTTTCTATCAATCCTCCCTGTTCTTAGCAGTGCTGGATCCAAAATGTCAATCCTATTCGTTGCCATTATGACCTTGATGTTTTTGTGTGACTCAAACCCATCAAGCTGATTTAGCAACTCCAGCATCGTTCTTTGCACTTCGCTGTCTCCGCTTGCCTTTCCATCCATCCTTGCACATCCAATTGAATCTATTTCATCCATAAAAATAATTGACGGCGCATGCTCCCTGGCCATGACAAAAAGTTCTCTTACAAGTCTCGACCCTTCTCCAATATACTTCTGAACCAGCTCAGACCCAGAAACCCTTATGAATTTGCATTGCGTGTGGTGTGCTACTGCTCTTGCAAGCAGTGTCTTTCCTGTTCCAGGAGGCCCATAGAGCAGCACGCCCTTTGGCTGTGCAATTCCAAGATTCTCAAAAAGCTCAGGATGCTTTATTGGAAGTTCAATTACCTCGCGGATCTCCTTGATCTGCTCATCAAGCCCGCCAATCATCTGGTATGTTGAATCAGGAACCTTCTCGACCATCATAAGCGAAACAAGAGGATCCACTTTTGTCGGAAGAATCCTGTGAACATCATAGGAGTCACTTCGCAATGCAACTCTTACTCCAGGTTTAAGGTCATCATAGTTCACTGAGGATTCAACCTTCACCAAATATTTGCCATCGGGGTTTGTTTTGACAAGAACCTGCATTTTGCCCATCTTCTCTACGATCACTCCAACATTTGAGCTTGGCTCCTGAACAATTGAAATCTCCTCTCTGAGAAGCCTTACGCGCCGGTTAAGCTCTGCACGTTTTTGCTCAAGAACTTGCACTACTTTCATTTTCTTTGCCACAAGAACCTCGAGATGGTCTATCTTGTTCATGTAGAAGTTCTTACAGTATCCTCCCATTGATAAAGGGCATCTGCGTTTGCATTTTGATGCAACAAATAAATTGATTTGATGAACTAGCACGGACCCTTACATGCATATCAATAAACACACCATGACAATACACATAGACTGGCAATGCTTGTTACAATTGTCAAGAATAGTCAAACAAACAGCGATGTAAGCATGACACTTCCATCACGATCTTAAATCTATGCAGTATAAATTGCGGCTGAATTAGCTTAGTGGTAGAGCATAGCGTTGTGGCCGCTACGTCACGGGTTCGATTCCCGTATTCGGCACACCTTTTGCTGCTCATCATCTGCACGCTTACATCTTTGCATGTGCCATGCCTCACCAACTGTACTGCCAAAACACCAATCGTGCAAAACTATGATTGCATCATTTTGCCTTCTTTTAGTCTCCCAATACTCACATACATTCATCAAATCATATTCTATTTCGTCGCCACATAGATCATTTGCCACAAGCCTGCTAAACATTTGCGGTGTCACAAGCGGCACCAGATTGCACATCTTCATAAACAAAGTCTGTCTTGGCTGTGCTTCGGGCTTCTTTTTTCGGATTCTTGGACGATTGCTCAACCTTTTGTATCCAAAATACTTCAATGGCAAAACCTTGGCACTGTATTTCCACCTGCAAAGTGGATCATGATTATCGCAATACGACACTTTGTTGTTCATATCAAAGTAACACTTTTCAAGCGCACATGTAGCATGATACTTCCGACTACACATAAAATACGCACATCCAATCACTGTTCCATGTGCATTTGTACAGAATACACATCTTTCTTTCCTGACATAATCATCAACATCAATCGGCTCCTTTGCTGCTGGATGTGCAAACGAAAGCGTCTTGTTGAATTCTACACATAGCACATGCCCCCATTTGTTATCAGATGTCTGCTTCAAACACCCGTCTAATGATGGGCAAAACATGCATTTAGCCATCTGCCTGTAGTATATGCAGCTTCTACATATCCAGAAGTCGTTAATTTCTTGAACTCCATAGCAGTCCTGATGCATAGATACATTGCACCCTTGGCATACAACTATTGCACCGTCTTCCTCCCCACTGTGTGTGCATATACTACAACAATCAGCAGGCTCAATAGGATTCACATAATTGTTTATAAGCCTTTGAACAAACAGAAACCATTCTTTCTCAAGCCTGTCCATGATTATCTCGAATTTTTCTCTTGCAATTTTAGTGCTTGAATGGCCCAAGTATTGCATGTCATATCTATCAGAGCTATAAACAATCTCGTCAAATATCTGTGTATCTTTGTACTCAGGCAAATATTGTTTGTTGTTAGTGCACTGCATGCCTTCTAATGAACACAACGAAGTTTCAGGTACATTATCATGTACGCTTGGACAATCGCAAACAACCTTATGCTTTAAAAATATGTCCAGATCGCCATAAATGCTCTTATAGCTACGCTCTTCCCTCGGAACGTCATCTGTGTATCTGGGCACAGACATTTATGGGGATTGGGCGTCCCCATACGGATGGATAATTTTTTTATTCGCCATACAGAAAGAACATGCATTGGCACTGAAGAATGGATGTATAGCAAAGGCTATATAATGAAAAATGGTGGGATACACGACTTCACATGCAGAAAAGTTCTTGATGTTCCGTTTACTGTGAAGTATTTATATGCTTTGACATTTGAGTATCTACTGATCGACGAGTCGGATACAATATATCTTGCAAACAAAAGCACGCTTGAAATACAGGAGATTGGAAAAGTAAGTGGTGTAATTGTGCTTGTGAGTATTTCCAGAGACGAAAAGTGGTGTGTAGTTGTGACACATGCAGAAATACTTCTGTTTGATGCATATATTGAGTTCAAGAAATCTGTTAAAATGGAGTTTGATGGATTGATTGGCATTGAGTGGACAGATCATGATGATTTTGCATTGCTAACTGCAAACAGAGTTTATTTCTATGATATATCATTAAATATAGTCGGAAGAAGCAAGGAAAGGGAATATTCAGGAATAACATGGAGGACGAAGTATAACATTTTTGGATGTGCATCTACGGAAGGGATTGTTTTTGTCGAACCGAATGGGCTAGAGCATGGAGATATCATTGAAGAGGTCTGCGATGAAGTTTTCTTTGTTGAGGATCTTGACATTGTCCTGGCAATGAAGCATGTGCCTGAGGGATCGGTTTTAAAGGTGCTATACATGAAAAATTTCCATTGGTATCGAAAGTCGTCAATAGTTGTGCCTGGACGATTTGTTTGTGTGGAGCAAAATACGGTGCTATTCAAGGATAAGCAATACATGACAAGAGCATACATATTTGGCGAAAAGACGTGCTTTGGATCTGAATACTATGTGGTGGATGGAGCGAATGTGCTTTACACCGACTTTTCGAAAAGGATAATTCCTCCGCCTTTGTTTTCAAGGATGATTGAATGCGATGAGGAAGTAATTGATGTATCTGCACATAAGAATGGAGGAGTAATATTACAGTTGAGCAAAATGAAGGTGTTTAGTATTTGTGAAACAGAATACAGAGAAGAAAGGGTGTTTCCACTGGACAAGAGATTTGATTTTGTTGTTGCTTTTGATAGATTTGTGGTGTTGAAGCGTGGCAGTGAATTTGTTTTTAAGTCGGTTAATGGGGAATACGAGGTGGAGATTGATGTAACAAGCATTGTAAATGATAAGATAAGAACAATAGAGTGTAAAGAGGAGATCCAAAGGATTGTAAAATGCCTGGAAGTGGCGTTGAATGAGTATGGGGCTTTGAATATAGCAAAGATGTATAATCTCAATGAAAAGCTGTGCATGGTACTTCATGATGGAAGGATTATTTATGATGGAAGAGCTGAAAAAGCTATTATAGATATAAGGCTGCGATTTGAAGTTGGGGTTGATAATAACGGAGCAATTGTTGTTCACAATGGATCAACACTATCACGCGAAGGGATCTTAGAGCAGGGAGTGGATTCTTTTATACTAGGAGAGTATGGAATGGCAATCACGATGGATCGAGCATGCAAGATAACCTGTGGAGTGAATGAAAGCACTTTTGAAGTTGATCAAGGATTGAAGCTGCTGTGCATGCCCAAACCGAAGCTGATTGGCGAAACAAGGCATGGAACTCTTGAAACCTTTATGCCGAAGATATATAGCCTAGCAAGCGTGGAAAAGATGATAGAGCTAGGAGAGTATGAGGAGGTTGTTGCGAAGTGCCGTAGACGTGTTGTTCCGTTTTCCATTCTAACAGGCCATCGGATCGATCTTAGAAGGCTTGTTTTATGCTCAACAAACAATGATTTGGTGTGCTTTTTTAATGAAGCTTTCGGAAGAATGAATGGCTTTGAGTTTATACTGGAGAATGAAAAGATTAAGAGATTGCGAAGAGTGGTTAATTGCGACACAGTAGTTAGCTTTTGGAGGGAGAAGATGCATGGCAGGCCTGATAGGAGCATTAAAAGAGAAGATTTTGATGTGCGCAATCGTCTTAAAGCACGCTTTGAGGAGATGATATGTAATGACGGGGCAATCGGACCGAGTTCGATAGGGCATCTTATTGGAGAGATGTGTGATAATGAGGTTGCTTGTGGAGGGAATCGGTCTGAGAGTAAAGGAGACATATGCGGCAGGAGTGCAAGTGTATTTTTGAACGAGCTCCTGTCTGCTCTGGATCTGGAGTACAACTTTGAGTTTGCTATTTTTTTGCTAGTGAAAATGAAAAGAATGGACCTAGCATTTAGAGTTGCAAAAAGCAATATTCAAAAAGGTGTAGAGTATATGCTGACGATTACTACGGTAAAAAATGTGGTTGAGCATGCAATGAAAACATGTGATGAGAACTTAGTGGTTGATGTAATGAAGATGTGCAAGAAGGATGCATCTGATGTTATAGATGTGATACGTGGAAGCTCTATAGAGATGCAGCGATTCCAAGTAAATGAGTACTTTGAAAGTAGAGTGGAGGCTCTTTATTATCTTAGCAGGTATGGAACAGAGGATGCAGAGGAAGAATACATCAAGAGGCATCAATTGATAGACGAGGCATTGATATACGAAGTATGTGGAATAAGTAATAGGAGGTTTGGCTTTTATTATGAGATTTGTGCAGAGATGTGCAATGCAAAGGATGCATATATTCTTTACTTAATGGCAACGAATTTCAAGATGGGACTTGATACTGCTGTAAATAATCTGCTTTGGAGAGAAGCAGTATTGATATACAAATATATGGTTCAGGAGAACGAAGCTGGCAGTGCATACGAGCTGAATGATGTGTTTTACGAAATGCTTGCAAAGCGATTGATAGATTCTAGCATGCATTTTGAGGCAGGCCAACTGATTGAGGAATGTATCGGAGATAAGCCAAGAGCATTTGAAGAATATGTCAGAAGCAAAAAGATGCGAGATGCATATAGAGTATGCACGAATGGCAATGATATCAAAAAGGAGGCACGGAAATGTCTTTTGGAGAGTTTACTGGATCTTGAGGATATAAAAGAGTCGTTTATAAAGTACACTACTAGATTCAGGTCTATTGAAGAGCGAATCGATGAGCTTTTAAGCGACACATCATTTAGCTATACCGAAGAAGGATGCAGAAGCAGAAAGCTTAGGAGCAGGCCTGGGGGGAGATATGAAAGAGAATTTGTCATGAACAAGATTCGAGAAATTGCGTTGGAGCTGATGAAATGGAGAGACAGTACCGAAGATCTTATTGCTATATTCAAAAATTTTGGAATGAACGATTGCATAGAAGCCCATGATAGCTCGTTCATTGAATTAGGAAAAACGATTGCATCAGAAATAGAACTAATATTTGAAGATAGCAAAAGGCAGCTCTATGATAAAAATCGGCCGATTGTTGAAAAGCCGGACATGAGCAGGTGGATATGAACAGACAAAATACGTGTTATGCTGAATTCCCAACAGGCATTTACTTTACTAGGATGGCTTTGTGCCATTCATGTTTATATTATATCATAATAAATATCTATCTTCTAGCTTATGTTTCAGAAGTATAAGAAAGAGATGCGTAGAGGATATTTCTGGCCATAATGGCTTTGCAAAGAAAACAGAAGTACCCTGTGCAACCTGACGAATCATAAAGTCGCTAAGCCTTTTTTCATTGCCTGTTCTGATGAGAAGATCAACATTATTATTGAATTTGATACCCTGAATGATTTCGTCCTCTGCAGAATATGCAAAGAAAATGTTGACAAGTATATCTTGATTAAACTGTGTTTCATTCTGTATGAGAATAAGCTTATCTCTTATGTCCTCCTTAACAAGATCAAGTCTTCCATAAACCATTATTTTTGCCTTGATTCGTATGTTTTTTTCCTCTGGGGATTTGAACTTGTCTCTTATGATGTTCATGATTCCATCTACTTCACTGCTCTTTCTCTTGAAGTTCTTGATTGCAAAGCAAAAGAAAGAAACTTCTCGAATATCATAGGTGTATGCAAATTGAATGAGTTCATAAATCTTGTCCAGCCCATCATCTCTCTCAAATGGATCTCCAAGCCCTTGCTTCTTCATATACCTCCGGTTTCCATCGCAGATAAACGCAATACTCATTCCCTGAAAGATATTTATTATGCTACGATCAATTGGTTCATGAGCGCATCTTTTTGTATGGCTTCGTGCCCTGAGAAAAGTACAGCTGCTTATAAATGCGAAACCTTGCAAGATAGAAAGGCAACATTGAATAGCCCATAAAATGCAGTTTATAAACCTGATTACATAGTGGCTATTGACAGAATACTCAATTGCTTGTGAAGCACACATTGCAACGACCTGCACAGTAGACATAGCAGTGCTCTTCATGAGAGGGGCTTTTGCAAAATAATAAGGTTGGTTTGAAACTCATTTACTGTGAATGGCCTTGGATTAAATAAAGTCTATGGAGTTTCTATCTAGCCTTTCTACTTCCAGCTCAAGTTTGTTTCTTATACTGCTTTCTCTATTTCTTTGATTGAGTAGTTCATTGTTTTTTACTTTCAACATGTTGTATATTTTCTCGAGTTCTTCGATACTTCTCTTAATTTCTTCTGATCTCGACTCTTCCAACTGAAGCTCTCGGATCCCCATATCGTGCTCCTCGTCGTACTTCCTTATTCTGTCAGTAAATATTTTTTCTTCATCCTCAAGAAGAGCCAGCTTTGATTTTTGATCATCAATCATCTTTGAAAGCTTAAGCAGCTCGTTTCTTGAGATCCTGATCAGTGCAAGGGTTCTTCCGCGCTGTATATCAACCTCCTTCTTGTTGATTTGCAAGTTCCTCAGGTGATTGCGCTTGGTGTGAAGCTTTGCTATCATAATGTCTTTTGACTTCTGAACATCTTGGATTTTTTCCGACACTTGGTCTATTTCCTGCGAAATTTTGTCTATACTGCTTTGCAGCATGTTTTCTTTTTGCTTGCTTTGCGCCATCTTCAGGCTGATCACCGACTTTCTTGACCTAGGCTCTTCATCAAGCATTCTTCTGATTATAGATGTTTCAGGCCCTTCATCTAATCCATCATCAAGATACTCATCCAGTACATTCATCTTACTACTGCGAAATGAGAGTGGAAGATACGACTCTCCGCCAGGCTTCTTGGCATCCACAGAAAATGCATTTGCATACTCATACGCTTTTGGACGTAAACTCAGCCCGGTAAAATCCATGCCTAAGGACTGATCGCCTTCTAACAGGTTTGTGCTATTCAACGAAGTGTTTTTATGCTTTTGGATACCATATTCATTTGCACGATTGCCACTTACAGCTCCAGAGCCTCCTCCATGGAATACCCTGGCGGCAGGTGACGAAGATCTCGCTACAGACTCCCAACTGCTATTTATGCTTTCGTTTGTATCCTTTAAGCCGTCACTGAAACCATTGCGGCGCATGATGTTGAATCTTTCATCGATGCTGCTAATTGGCTTTCTTGTGCCATTAATATTTGCCACTATAACAGTGCCTTCATTGTTTTTTGCAGTGGATTGCAAGACATCAATTGCTCTTTTTACAATCTCTGGATCACGTGTTTTCTTGTCAGTAATGCCAATGTCATCGACGACGACTATCTTTGAAATGCATGAATGCAGCATCAGCATTATAGCCGGAACCATTATTTTGTTTATTCTGATGCGGATTATATTGGCTTCTGGTTTCAAGTGAAGAGCCAGTTGGGCCAGGAGTATAAATAAACATTCAAGCAGGGAGTAAATCGGCACGTGCTTGTACAGCCCTAAAATGAAAAGAGAGGATTTGGAGGAGATACAAGCAATTTATGCAAGTTACGGAGAGGTTTTTGATCTAAATAACGTTAATGGCCGAAGTTTGGATATGTCGAGATGTATTATTGACATACAAAGCACCTTGTTTGGGTATCCGGAAGTGAAGAACATGCATTTTCTGGTGGAAGAGTGTATAAGCCAGGCAATAGGTGATATTAGAAGCCATCAAGGCGAAGGCGAGAGTGATGTGCGTAGGACTGCAGAATGGACATCAATAGCAAAGAATGTCAAGAAAGTTCATTCAGCAATTGAGAAGTATGACTCTGTACAGGCTGCGCAATGCCGCAAGATCAGCACGATATGTGCCAGAGAGCTGAGAAGGGGGCTTTCGAAAACGTCGAAAACAAACCCGGCTCTTAAGTCAAAGAAGATATTCAGAGAGCTGTCAGGCCATATTAAGAAGACGGAAAAGAATATCAAGGATAAGACGAAGAAGGCCGAGAAGGCCGAGCTTGAGAGGAAGAAAAAGGAGATGGAGGAGAAGGAAGAGCAGAGGCAGAAGAGAAAGTTTGAGTATTTGCTGAGCCAAACAGAAATATTTTCTCATTTTATTCTTAAGAAGAACAAGTGCAGCAGCACTGCAGAAAAGGATGATATTGAGGAATACGAGGATATGCGTGGATACGAAGCAGCGATTCTTCAAAAGGAGAAGCTGAAGGAGTTTGACTTGGATATACCGTCTAAGAAGTACAAAGAAGCAAAGGCAGATGAGGAAACGAGGTATGTATCACAGCCAAGCATTTTAGTATGCAAGCTAAAGGACTATCAGATCAAGGGATTGAACTGGCTGGTGAGTTTGTATGACAAGGGGATTAATGGGATTCTGGCTGATGACATGGGGCTGGGAAAGACGGTGCAATCGATTTCTTTACTTGCATATTTGTATGAGACGGAAGGAATATCAGGACCGTTTTTGGTGGTTACTATTTCGTCTACTCTTGACAACTGGGCACAGGAGTTTGCGAAGTTTTTGCCGAATTTCCGAATATGCCGGTTTTCTGGATCACCGAGCGACAGGAAGGAGTTGAAGAAGCGATTCAAGGATTGCGATGTAGTGATTACGACGTATCAGACAGCGGTAAGTGATGAGAGAATGCTGAGGAAGATCAAATGGCAGTATATGATTCTTGATGAGGCACAAGCAATCAAGAGCAGCTCATCGCGAAGATGGAAGGTGCTTTTGGGGTTTAAGGCGCGAAACAGGCTTCTTTTGACAGGAACGCCTATACAGAATTCGATGCAGGAGTTATGGGCGCTTTTGCATTTCATAATGCCAACTCTCTTTGACTCTTTGAGTGAGTTCAGCGATTGGTTCAGCAAGGATATTGAGGCGTCTGCAACTTTGAGAAAGAGTGTTGATGAAAAGTCATTGCAGAGGCTTCATGCCATTTTGAGGCCTTTTATGCTTAGAAGGCACAAGTCTGATGTGATGCATGAGCTGGGGCAGAAGACACAGATTGATTTACAGTGTGAACTGAGCTACCGGCAGAAGGAGCTATACAAGGAGATTACAAGGTCGTGCAATAGTATGGAGATGGAGAATTTATTGATGCAGCTAAAGAAGGTATGCAATCATCCAGATCTTTTTAAGAAGCTGGAGCCCACATGTGGATTGAGTCTTGAGGTGAGTGATGGAATAGGCCATGCTGTTGTATTTGGACGAAGCAAGATTAATGTCAATGTTCCGAGCCTTATAGCAAACGATGTTGTTGAGATGTGCCATAGAAAGGAAATAGAGCTGATGAATAAGATTAAGAGGATAAGAATGCTTTTTAGAGCGGGGGAGTGTGAGAATTGGTACATAAATCAGAGCTTGGACTATATGTACAACAGAGATGTGCTTAGAAGTGCTAATGATGTTTGGAGCAGCATATTGAAGAAGATGGAATGCATGGAAAAGGTTGTGATTGAAAATGAGATATCTAAGCTGATTTCTGAGGAAAAATTCTGTATGCAAAGATACATTTGTTGTATAAGCCCGGTGATTGCAACTGCACCAAGGCTTGTTTCGAGCAAGGTGCTTCTTCCGCAACTTGATGTTGAAGGGCTGTATGTGCCATTAGATATGACGATATATATGCCACCTCTGAATACATTTATTAGTGATAGTGGAAAGCTTGTTGTTCTTGACGAGCTACTGCCGAAGCTGAAATCTGAGGGACACCGGGTGCTGATTTATTTCCAGATGACTAGGATGATAGACTTGATAGAGGACTATCTTGTAAAGAAGGGGTATAGCTATCTGAGGCTAGATGGTAGCCTAAAAGCATCTAGTCGTGCCGAGGTGATCAAAGATTGGCAAACGAATGATAGGTTTATATTTTTGCTGAGCACTCGTGCAGGAGGGCTGGGGATTAATCTGACGGCAGCAGATACTGTTATATTCTACGACAGTGATTGGAATCCAACGGCTGACCAGCAAGCGATGGACAGGGCGCATAGGCTGGGCCAGACACGAGACGTTACTGTGTACCGGCTTATTACAAAAGGAACAGTTGAGGAAAGGGTGCTTGAGAGTGCGAATAGAAAAGATGAGATTCAGAAGATGGTAATACATGGGAATGTATTTGAAGGAGAGAATTTCTGAAGCAAAGGATTGGTCAGAATGCATGTATATGATTGAATTAGAGCCAATAAATTGATTGATGCGAATGCATGTCCAATTCTTGATGACCAGGACTCCTTTTGAGCAAAGGAAGATATCTTACGCTCATGAGCAGTGCTTATGAGTTTTCTTGACAACTTAATTCTTGGATCAAGCACGCCGAAGTATACAGACGAGGTTTTTTTCCCATCGAAAGCATATGGTAGAGTGAGATGCAGTAAGAAGCATTGCACAGCAATGTGCACGACGAGATCTTATGCTGAATATGAGTTTTGGGCATACGTATTGTCTGAAAAAGACGTTGATATGAATGAGGTTCGGAGTAACATATATCGAATGGACGACGGATTGAGGTTTTCAGTATGGACTAAGTGCAGTGGAAGTAGAGAGGAAGGTATGGAGTTAGAGAATATAAGGCCGTGTGTTCTAGATGTGAGTTCTGATGCAGGAGACGTGGCTGGTTTTGAAGAAGTTGACTTTGGAGAAGACATGGCGATTATCAAGTATATTCTCGAGATATGCAAAAGTTCTGACGAAAGCAATGAAGAGGCGATATTTAGCATTTTCAAGAATGTAAGAAGGAGATTTGCCGGCATCTATGATGCTAAGCTATTGGCCTTGGTAATAAAGCATGTTATTGAGCTACCTTATGCCACGGCTAGGCTGGTGTATAAGTTTATTTGTTCGATGGCTCTGCATCATAATCTGAACGGGATATTTGTAGCGCATGGTAACAGCAGTGAGTGCATAGGAGCAGTTGGTGGTGGGAATGATGCAGAGATGCGTTTGTGCTTCTGGAAGATGTTGATATCAAAGTATCCATTATATTTTAACTATGTGATTGATTTTGTCGTATGCAACAAGGATATAGACATGGCAAGTATACCGAATGCGATATGTAAGTATCTTAACAGCGATAATATTGAAGATTGGATTGATTTTGTTTCAATTGCATCAAATATGAATAAGCTTGTGGATGTTTGCAGTATTTATAAGCAGGAAGGAGATGCTGTGCATAATGCCAACATGGATGAAGAGAGATATTTTGATTTTTTAGTTATTCAAAACGAAATGATTAAGGCGCAGGAGAAGTTAAAAAAAGAAGCCGATGAGAGGATCAGATGCTTACTGAATGAAAGGGATGAGCTTCTTGCACAGAAGTCAAGTTTAATGGAAGCATGCAAGGTGTTGGAAAAGGATCTTAAGGAATGCCAGGAGAGGTGTGTAAGTAAGGTTAGAGAGATATTTTTTGAGGCAGAAAGTGAATGTGAAGTGTACAGGAAAGGAACGGTGGAGCTGAAGAAGATGTTTTATGAAAAAGCAAGCGAGTGCCAATGGCCTTGATTAAAGTAGATGTTTATGCAATGTGTTTTATTGATTAGACGTTTGTTATGAAGAAGTGTTTAATATTAAAGAGGGATTCCCTCGGGATTGTATGTATGTAAAGAAGATGAGGCTTAAGAATGTCCAGAGCTTCAAGTCTGAAACAGAATTGGATTTTTGTGAAGATGTGAATGTGATTATTGGAAAGAACGGAAGTGGAAAGAGCAGTATTGTGTCTGCCATTCGATTTGTGATTTGTGCGGATAATGGAAGTGTGGAGCAGAATTCAGATTTTATTCATGAGGGAAATGCTGTTAGTGAGGAGGAAGCTGAAGTTGAGATCGTTTTTTGTGAGTCTATGGGAGAAGAAGCTATGGAGCGGGAGATTAGTGTCCGAAGAACAATAGGGATGAAGAAAGAAGAGTATTGTGTTAATGGAAAGGTTGTTGGCAGAGAAGAATTTGTTGGATTTTTGCATGAGAATGGAATTCTTACTGGCTCAAGTACGTATTTTATTGTTGCACAGGGAGAGGTTGCAGCACTTGCTACTTTGGGAGATGAAGGCAGGTATAAATTGCTGAAGAATGTTTGCGGAGTGGCTTGCTATGAAAGGGATAGAGAGGCGAGTGTGCGTGAGCTTGAGGATACAAAGCAAAATGAAGCAAAGATAAAGCTGATGGTATGCAGGATTGACGAAAAGCTCCGAGGCCTTGAGAATGACAAAAAGGAAATAGAGCTGTGCAATACGCTAGAGAATGAGAGAAGAAGGCTAGAATATGGATACATTGAGAGAGAAATACGAGAGATCAATGAAGAGGTTTTACGAGTGGAAAGTTTGATAGCGAATGAATATAGAGAGTGCTCTGATGATGAAAATGACTATGGCATTGAAGTCAAGGCGATTGAAGATAAGATAAAGATTCTTGCTGATACAAGAAAGGGGCTGAGTATAGACCACAGGTATAAAGGGAAGGCGACGGAAATTGAGAATGGAATATTTAATGTTGAAGAAAAGCGAAATAAGTTGAAAGAGAGGCATGCAGCAGAAGAAGAGCAGCTTTTGAAGTTTAAAGAGGAAGAAGCACAAAATTTTACACGATCTGTATGTGCCAAACATCTTATAGGATTTTTAGGTACACTAATGAATAAGAAGATAAGCCTTGAGGATGTAGAGGCAGCAAAAGGTATGCTGTATATCAAAGTAAATGAAACAAAAAAATGCAGAGAAGAAGGAGCTTCGAATAGAAATGTGGTGGAGAGAAAGCAAGCTCTCGAAAAAATGGTTGAGAGGAGAAAGTATCTTTGGAGAGAGGAGAAAAAGCTAGAGCTAGCAAAGAAGTCTATTGATGAGATGGTGAAACTGCATGAAAGTAAGCTTTTTCAGATGGTTGATGCTAGAGTGGATGTATATGAAAGTATAAGGGATGTGAATGGAGTTCTTGGGTATGTTTATGATTTAGTAAGTATACCAGATGAGCTTTTGGATGCATTTGAAGCAGTAGCAGGAAATTCGCTGTTCAATGTTGTTGTTAAGGATGAAGAAGTTGCATCGAGATTATTGAAAAAGATTGAGGGGATGAAGTTTAGAATGACGTTTATGCCATTGAACAGGATAGAGTTTAAGGATGAGAATGAGATAAAGGATCCAATGGTTATTTCCTTGGCATCGAAGATAAAGTGTGAGCCAAGATACAAGGCGCTGTTCAGGCATATAACACGTGATGCGTATTTTTGCTCTGATTTGAAGCAAGGAGTCTATGTTTCGAAGAAGCACAAGATCAATGTTGTTACTATTTCTGGAGATGTGATTAGTAAGGATGGGCCTATTAGTGGAGGGTATGAGAAGAAGAATGGGGCGCTTCGGGAGTATAAGAGGATCAGTAAGGAAGTTAAGAAGCATGAGGATGAATATAGCAAGATACAGCAAGAGATTAAAAAGATTGGAAGGGAGATTGATGAGGCAAAGCTTGTGATTGATTGTGGAGATGCTGAAAATAGATCGAGTGAGGTTTTGAATGGCACAGTAGAGTTTCTTAATGAGAAAGTGAAGGTATTGACGAAGATGGTAGATATGAGCTGCGATGATTCTAGAATGGAGATATGCAGGCGACTTGAAAGGCTGAAAGTTGATGAAAGAGAGATATTGATGAAGAGTAACTGGTTTATGGTTGAGATTGGAAAGATGGAGGCAAGGCTCAGGGAAACAGAAGCCGAAATGAGGAGGATGAATGAAACTATGAAGAGGCTTGAGGAGAATCTTAGTAAATCGAAGATGCATGATGAAGCACTAAGGATTGATAGTAGAATTGCAGAATTGCGAGAAAGAGAAAGGATTATAAGGGAGAAGATGTTCGATCAGGAGAATGAAGATATGGATGTTGATGCAAAAAGAGTGAATGTGGAAACAGAGGTGCTTATGAGGAAGAAGCATGTGCTGATAGGAAAGAGGAATGAGCTGTGCATGAAGATAGGTGCATCGGATTTCAGAAACCTTGAGTGTTTGTATCCTGAGAAGAGTAAAGAAGAATTTGTGAGTGAGATATTGCGGATAAATGAAAGGATTCGAGGATTTTGTATGATTAGCAAAAAAAGTGTGGCACAATGGGAAGATTATAGCAATCAACGAGATACAATTAAGAAGAAGCTTGAAGAGCTTAGTTATGATCGAGAAAAGATTTTTGAGCTTATATGCGAGCTTGACATGAAGAAGGAAAAGACTATGAAGCTTGCGGTGTCAGAAGTAAAGCATGTGTTTTCTGAGATATATTCAAGACTTACTGATGGGAAGAAGGGCGAGCTTGTTGAGACGGAAGAAGGGCTAGGAGTTAAGATTGATCGGGCGATGGATGATGTTAACTTGCTAAGCGGTGGGCAGAAGGCAGTTATAGCGCTATGCCTGATGTTTAGCATGCAAAAAGTATACAAATCACCGTTTTATGTATTTGATGAGATTGACGCTAATTTAGACTCACAGATACGCGAGAAAGTATGCATGATGATAAAAGAGATGAATGAATGGCATAAATGCCAGTTTATTATGGCTAGTTTTAGGAAAGAGGCTCTTATATGTGGAGACAAATACTTTAGTGTAGAGTTTAAAGAAAAGAAAAGTAGTGTAGCGCAAGTATCTAGAGAGTTAGCGTATGAGTTCTTAAATGATAGTCCAGATGGGAATTAGCTTTTTGATTGAGTTGATAACTTGCCTTAGCTTGGAATCTGCGGTAGAATGGAATATACATCCTGAACTTGAAAATTGCGTCTTCTGAATGGTTCTACAAACATTTGCTTATGAAAGTGTATTTGAAGGAATACTATGTCCTGGGCATGCCGAATGAATTTGTTGAGCCTTTAGATTTAGCAAAGAGATTGAGAACAAAGATATGCACACCAGTAGATATACTTAGAAAAGTAAAATGCATGATAACACCTCTCAGCATAAATAGAAGCGATGTTAGAGAAATACAGCGATTATCAAACTATTTATATCTCATTTCTACTAGGAACAAAATATTTGTGTCTCTGGTGTTTAATATGGACATGGCTGATCAGTTAATTGATTTTAAAACGATTATTATTCACAAAGTTTATGAAGGAATATATTATCATGTGGATGTTTGCTTATGAATAATAACGGAGTAATAAATGATATTTTGTTGACGCAAATGAAATTTGATACTTTACCCTGATGCTAAAGGATTTGATTGATGAAGATGAGTTTTGTAGGAAGCTTAGAATAGCCTCCGAGAATGATGCTGAAGATGGATTTTATATGATATTTTATAAACTTCTTATGGATCCGTCGCAACAGCTCCTGGACAGTCTTTTATCAAGCTATCCTGTACAAGATGTAGTGAATGGTTTAAAACATCTTATAAAGTTCAAGCTTTACAGACTTACTAATGACGTTTCTGGCAACCTGATCAATATTGTTGGCATGATGCTGGCCTATGAAGATAATGTGGATACATTGGTTGTGAATCTGCTGCGACATCATTTGATAGAAGAGGTTTTTTCGATGTATAAGGTTCATCCAAAGTACTTTGCTGGTCATCCCGTGTCTCTAATGTTTCTGACGTTTTTTTGTACGCAAAGCACTATATACCGGACGTTTTTTGATGCATCTGATTTTCAATCGAGGGATTTTCTATTTGTGCACATCAAAGAGATGATGGAAGATCAAGGTTCTGAGGCTTACATAGGTAAGAGATTCAAGAAGAATGCCTACAGGCACGACTTAGACCACCCATCCTTTCCGTTTATAGATTATTTTTGTTCAAAAAGACTTCTCCATGTATTATTTACAGCCACACCATTTAATATGCTTTCTTCTCAGCTTTCTGTGGAGCTCGAGATGAACATAATGTTTGTTCTTGAGAATGTGCATGGCATTAATTTTGATTTTTATATGAATCTGCTTTTTAAGGATTACATAGGCAGTGAAAAAGAAGCATGCAGAGTTTTGAGATTTATTGCAAACATTCCGTGTGCATTAAGCATATCTAATGTAGCTGACAGTATATTGAAGAGATATCCATCGTCTTTTGTTGCATTGATATATGACTTGATGTTTTGGAACAGCAGAGACAAGATCAACCAAAACCTGGCAGATTACCTGAAAGGGGTTGGCAACGAATGCATGCGAATGGCAAATCCTTTGCTAAATGAATGGCAATCTCTGAGATATGCGATTGACACTATTCATAGGAGGCATCAGCCGACTAAAGAATCGATATGTAGGATGATACACGGGCTCGAGTTTGATAGGTATTACGAAATGGTCCGAGAAATGAGAAGAAGCAGCATACCTATTATACCAATTGAAATGTATGATAAAATAATAAAAGAATCTTTCGAGTGGGATGGATATGCACAGGTTTATTTGTGGAAAATATTTGGATTCCAAAAGATATACTTTGGATTGGATGTTGGTGATGCAGGCGACAAAGAAAGAAGCATAGAAGCAATAGAAGGGCTTGAAATAGTCAAAAATCTATGCACATTGATATAATACATTATTTATACTGCTTTTACTGCATCCATCTTCTTAGTTGGTTAGTTTTGCTGATTGCTATTAAATCGTTCTTATACTTTTGAATTTCCAGTAGATGTTTTTTCAAGAGCCATGCGTCATCAATATGAAGATTTCTAAGGCTGACTAAGTAATTCAATTTCACAGTGTTATACTGAACATCAAGTGCATCTATAATTGACTTATGCTTGTATGCCTTCCATCTATATATTGCATATCTATGCATTTTTATCTTTATGTTTTCCAGAATAAGTTCCTCAGTGTGAGTCAGATCTGTAAAAGCAATATTCAAAAACAATCTATAGAAGTCTTTTGATGTACAGTCGATAGGCACACCCAGAAACTCGAATCTTTTGACATCTATCTCACTGATTGCTTTTGCATTTGTATTTGCATATATTTCAGTGAGTTTATCTGATTGTTCTATTGTATGCATCAAAAGTGCATATTCAACAACTATAGACATTTTTAAGTCAATCTGTGCAGGATGAAGATGCCTAAAACATCTTTTGCACAGTAATCCTTGAGTGTTTAGATCGAAATCACAAAGTAAGCATTTCATTCCACATTGCTGTATTCTAAGGTAATTCAGAACTGCTTCAACTTTTTCACGGTTTCTGTCGATCTTGACATTTCTCAGCACGATGAATGCACTTGTCCAATCGATCATCATCTGCATTATTTGCCAGCTCCGAAGATACGGATATGTCGTTTTATCAATGGTTTCAACAAGGTGTTTTAGAGATCATATCCACACAAATGCAAGGTTTTGTACATGTTTCACAAATAAACTACAGCAGAGCACTTTAATCAATTTTTTTAGCATCTTCGGCATCTTTCTTTTTGAATTCGTTCTCTGCGACTGTTTTTACTGCATCCGTAGCTTTCCTCACTGCATTTTCAATCCCGCATTGCCCTGTATACCAGTGCTCAGGTATTCGGATCAGTATGTTGTCATACAGAACCAATCCTGCTTTGAACCTTAGCGGTCCAGCCCACAGCACGAAAAAGAACTTCATTGTATACCACAGGGGAACAAATCGAAGTATAGGGCCTGAGTATGCATCTAGAGATGTCACTATTCCAAAAATCATCCAGAAAACAAGCATGTGCTTTATCTCCTCTCTCTTTGGGTTGACTTGCTTCAGTATCACAAGCGTCTCTTGTAAAGGAATAGCAATTCCAATCGTTGATGTCACAATGGGCCCAAAGGGTGTTGCCATAATGATAGCAATACAAAACAAGCATGCACCAAGCAATATGTAGGTCTTGTCTATTTTTGTCAGATCCTCAAGTCTTTGGAGCACAGGGATTTTGTTGGCTTGTTTCCTAAGGCACTCCATTTTCAGGGTTTGATTACAAACAAACATATACAGTATTTATCTTTATTTGTTTTCAAAACAAACTGCTGGGCGATAGATTTCATGAATAAATGCATAAACTAACCATGCAATACAAGTGTTCGATCAAATTCATATGAATGGGTCAGACTGCTGCTGTGTTCATGATTTTGTTTTTGGCTTTCCCATCAAATGCATGAGACTTTTATGGACATGGCATTTCAAGAAGCTATCAAGGCATTTGACTTGCAGGAAGTTCCTGTTGGATGTGTGGTTGTCAAAAACAACAAGATCGTATCTTCTTCGCATAACATGACCAATGCTAACAGATCACCTCTTGATCATGCCGAGGTTCTTTGCATCCGAAGCACAGATTGTTCAAATAGCACATTCTACATCACATGCGAGCCTTGCATTATGTGTATGGGAATAATATCAAGGCTAAGCAATGTAAAAGTATACTATGGATGCAAAAACGAGGTGTTTGGCAGCAAAACTATATGTGGCGTCGGAGAAAATACCACTTATATCCCAGACGAGCGCTGCTTCAGGATTCTGCAGAATTTCTATGCACGAGAAAACATATTTGCCCCAGAAGAAAAGAGAAAAGCAAAATAGTAGTGTACATGTTATGCGTTAGCATAGTGTTTTATTCATTTACTATTTATTCATTGATTTCAGTATAGACATCAGGCTTTCAGAAGGAATGTACCTTGGACATATAAAAGCATGGCGCGACGTGCTTGTATAGTTAGGCATGCTTATTGTGGGATCTTGAACAAATCTGTCATCTCTATTATCTTCTCCAAAATGATAGGATGCATCCGAATCTAGTCTCTCAACTATCTCGTTTATTTGCATGCAGTTGAGAATCGAGCATTCATCTAGAATATTGTCTGCTGTGGCACGCGCTTCTATAAGGTTGATCAGCTTTATAATTGATGTGATGTGCGACAAATTAAACATACCTTCTGAGTAGTTGATGCTTCTACAAAACTTGTCTATTTCATTGATATTGTAGTTTATCTGTACACCTCTGTTGAATGAAAGAAAATTCTTTCGGACAAGGATCTCATTGAAAACAGATGCATTGATTATTTTCAGTAAATAATTAGCAGATTCTATAATGTATGGCTCTGGGATGTGATAGTACAGCATTTGATGATGGAAGTATTCAAGAAGTCGAATCAGCTTTGAAACATGAGGCGGCTTGAAAATCTTCTTGAGATATCCCTCATTGCATTTGAATATAGAAAGCTGCTGATGCTCAACAATGGCATGAGGCAGTACTTCCAATACAGATACTCTTTGCAATTCACAAAGATGCTTGAATAATATTGATATCAGGCTTTCTATCTCTTCCACAAAAACATCTTCTCCTCTAAGGATACTCTGGTATTCAATCAGGTTAGACAATATAAACGAAATCTTGTGAATGTTTCTCTCAAACAAATGCAATTTAAGATATATTTCATCTATTATACCAAAACTTGTTTCAAATGCATCTCTATCAAGCTTGCTTACTACATAAAATGCAGAATGTGCCAAGCTTAGCATCTCTGGCCTCGGAACTTCTTCATTTGGAAACGATGGCGCAAATTCTAGGTATAGCTGAATCAAGCAGCTAAAAATATTGTACGAATTCGTAAATGACACGCTTATCTGCGATTCTTCATCCTCTCCCTCTTTTTCAGACAGTTTTCTTTCTAAATCCTCTACCCTTGCCTTATATTTCTCAAGTTCTAGCTCCACCATGTTTTTTTTCTTCAATGCTTCACTTTGGAATCTGTATTTCATCTCAAGCGATTTACAGCTTCTACAAGGTGCTTCGCAGAAGCGTTTGTATTGCTCTATCTTCAATTCCAGATCTTTAATTATCTCACTATATGTTCTATGGGTTTCGCCTTCATGGATGCATTTATCATCAATATCGATGCCGGAACAGCCTGCAACCACAGATTCTTCGTCTTTCAGCATCATATCATCGCACTCTATAACCACTGGAGCAGATGCAGGATTTACAGGTTCATTATTGTATTCATTTTCATTTACAAACGTAATTTTTTGCCTTTTTTCTTGCGAGTGCTTTTTCAAATATGCTCGCATTGATACCCTGATGATTCTAAAGCACTCTTTATAGGCATGGCTTCTACAGTTCTCTAATATATCCAGCGTCTGATTGCTCATGAAGCACTTGCTAGCTCCCTTTATAACACTCACGATTCCGTAAGCACTTTCTCCAAGTATACTGTATCTATTTTGAAAAGTTTCAAAGAGCATTTCCTGTGCAAAGCACTGCTTGCTTATTCGGATTGCCTGCAGAATTCCACACTCAAATAGTTGTTTTGATATCAATGCTCTATCAAAAACTCCCGGCTTTTTGTAAAGATTCGGCTTTAGACACTTGATATATTTCACCTGAGTTTTGCCTATAGAGCTCAAAAGTTCATTCATCGAGTGCTTAAAATATCGTACCAGATCTCCTTTGCTGTTGTCATCAGTAATAATCGGCATGTTTGTAAATATCTTTAAATTTCCCTTTTCCTTGTTCTTCTCAATGAACGACTTGAGGTCATATTCCACATCTCCTGCATAATGTGATACTATTATTTTATCGTCCACAGCTGTTTTGATGCTTGCACCAAGATAGTTTTTTATTTTAGTACCAAGATTTGCCGCACTGCCCCATGAGTTCTGACTTTCTTCACTTATCAGATCAGCCAGTCCACAAGGCTTCTCAATATCAACGATGCATTCTTTATCTGCTTTATGCTCAATACTTTTCCACACAATGCCTTCACTCTTGTAGTTATCTTGCTTTTCATTCAAAATCTTCCTGACAAATTCACTTTGGATTTTTTCATTTGTCCAATTGATACAAAATTGGTCAAGGCCGTTGCTTTTGAATGCCTCAAATCCAAAAATATCAAGCACTGAAATTGAACTTACACCACACTTGCCTCTCAATCGATTATTTATACATAGCGTGATGTAATTGAATATGCTTGAATATAATAATCTTGCCATCGAGTTCCTTATTGTGATTGCCTGTGCTTGCGTATTGAATACCTCAATCGTCTCTCCCTTGACTTGAATGGAAAGCTTAACCAATACTTCTTCAACCAGATCTTCATCAATGCCATATATTCTACAGAATTCAACAAAACAATCATTTCTTACCACTTTCAGAATACCATCACTGACAAAGTCAACAGAGCCCAGATACAGAATTCCAATCAAGTATTTTTCAATCTGCTTAGCATTTTGTATTTCTAATTGCTCAATAGAGGAGAATACTTTAGCATATTCTTTGGCATAATCTTCGAGCTCTATGGTGTTTGGCATACTGGATGTATCAATAAAATCATTCTTGATAAATAAATGGTGTGCGGCGCAAAGCTGATAAAACACATGGAAGTTTTTCTCTCCTTGCTCATGATGCGTAACTCTGCTCTTTTCAAGAAGATAAGTCTCAAACACTGCTCCGCAAATGCTTGTGTCGCCGTTGAAAAGTAACTTTATTCTCTTGCCAAATCTGGAGCTATTGTCATTAATACGTGTGCAAGCATTTCCAAACGCTTCCAGCACTGTGTTAGCAGCAGCTATGCCTTCGTGGATCGACATCTCGCTCTTCAATTTTCTTAATAGATAGTCTATCATAAGCTTTGCATTTTCCGTCTTGCCTGATCCCGACTCGCCACTGATAACGATTGTTTGATCTCCATGCACACTAAAGTCTCTGTAGCACGATTCTGCAACGCTATACACATGAACAACTTCTCTATCTTCATCAAAACATTGATTAGCAAAGCCATTCACACACGAATCCATTCTTGTGTATGGATTGACGGCTAGAAACACCACCCCAGACCTTGTATATATTTTGTTTGCAAAATACCTTTGCTCAAGAACATCGACAACCGTGTTTTCATTCAGATCATCTATTTCGCAAAGATCGTCATTCTGCATCCCTGGGCTGCAAATACCTTGTTTTGTTGCTGCATGAACCAATTGAATAACAAAGCATTCTGATTCGAGAAGATCGAGGTGATCAAGCAAATGAACCAGTAGAAGCAAGAAACATGTATCAGTTTACTGAGAGAAGTTACTTTTAAACATTAAAAGAACCAGCATCCATTTGCTTTCTAAAATATGCTTATGCCTGGTTAGAGGCATGCTTAACAATGATATTTAGTTTTTTATCAAAGTAGAGTAGTGCACAAGCAAGATCATCATCACTTTCAAGCATCACATATTCATCGTTGTATAAGATATACAGCAAAAATTCATTGTAATGCTCTAGACTTACAAATTCCAGGCTTTGAGAAGGCAAGAAATGTCCTCCAATTCTTCTAATCACACTCCTTTTGAAGATGTTAAATGACGGGCCTTCAAGAGGAACCAGGAATCTCAGGTCTGCGAACTGTACAAATACAACACCAACAATATCATTCTTGTTCAAGACAGTTCCTGATCGTTTGTTTTTGAATATCTGAAATATTTTGTTTTTTTTTTCGCTTTCACAGGGAATCCTTAGGCATGATGCGCCAGATATTTGAAACTTCAATCCTTTCTTTCTCTTTTCAATTTTGAGAATGCTTTCATATGGAACCTCGCCCACCAGCCTATCCTTATGCATGATTACAAATTTATCCAGGCAGAAATGTGTGGAGTATTCAAGAACTTTTGAGTTGAATTCGTATTTGCTTGATATGCTTGTTAAAACACCCTCTATTCCTTCTGCATGCATTTTGTTTTGATGTATGATGTTTATGTTTTCAGTGCAAACTATTGTTTCAACTTTGCCAGCCAAATGTTGTTTGCCGCTTGCAATACAAATTACAGAATAGCAAATACCGCCAGAGCTGTATATTCCCTCCAAATCAAACTATAAAACAAAGCCAATGGCAAAGGGAAATGAAGAGCAGAATCAGAATCAAAACATTTCTACCATCTCCTGAGTCTTTAGAGATTATAAAGCCATTTAAGAAAAGTAAAAAAGCAAGGAAAGAACGGCCTTCGAAACAGCGTTTAGCAAAGTCGATTTATGAAGAAACTGATCTTTCAAAACTCACACTGAGACAAAGAGTCCTCCATCAGAGATACCATCAGAACAAGCAAAGCGCTAGCAGTTTTTTCCTATTGTCTAATAACATATCAATGAATAATATTGAACATAAAGACACAGTTTCAACAGAAAAGGCACCAAAGCGAAGCAGATCAAAGCATAAGCGATCCATTATCTTATATGAAATAAAAACACCCGAAGATATCAACAAAGTTAGGCTTGATGCATTTGAAGAATATAATGGCAACTTATCTGATGCATTGTCCCAAGAAAGCAGCTATATCCCTATAGAAAGCGATTTGATAAAAAGCGAATATGAATGCCTGGAATTGCAATGTGAAGACTCATCTTCCATAGAATCTTCAATAATAGAGCCATTGTGTATTGAATCACCATTTTGTGACAAACCTATTGAGTCTAAGCTAGAGAACAGCAATCTTTGCATAGGATGTTTCAAAGACGCAATAAGAATTTATTGCAAGCTTGAGAATATGAATAGTATCCATCATTGTAGACTTCAGAAGCTTATAATGGTTCATAAGCACAGAATACGACAGAGTTTCAAGCAAAACACTTGCTTTAGCGTCATAAAAAATGACGAAGTCCAGTTTTTATATACACTCGAAAACGCGAGATGTTGTATGCCCTGACTTTAATATAGAGTTTAATCTGTTTATTTTGCTATTTCCTTTTCCTCGAATTCAATTATGCTTTCTATTTCCTGGACTATGGGCCCAGAATCTTCGAACCGCGAAATCCTTGTTACTTCAAGGTTTTTTGCATGCTTGTTGTCCGAAGGAGCATCAAATAGCTGATCGCGTATTGGGCAGAACATAGACATTAAAAGCATGTCAAGAACGAGTCTTGTGCCAAAATTCAAGCTCTGCTGGATTTGGTAGCATAGCTCTGTCATTTCAAATGGAATTGCTACAGTATTTACGGTATATGTGAAAAATCCATGGAGCATCAAGCAAAAGCTTAGTAAGTTTGTACTATCAAGCGACTTGTATTCAGAAAGAAATCCATGCTTTGCTTTGAGAATCATCAAAAGCACCACCGAGAGATACACCTCACTTCCTAGCAAGAATGATTCCATGAAAACGGCTGTCTTTTCATTTCCGATTTTAGGCCTGCTGTAATAGTACAAAATCAAAGGTGTCCTTAAAACCGCATATATTTTTGAGAAAGTAATGACCGATGTATTGAATATAGATTTCGTAACAAAAGTTCCTACAACAGACATATTTGTTCGGAACACATCAAATGCTCTTTCTCCACTATTGAATACAGAATATGCACACGGGCCCCATAGTCCAATCAAGAGGAACACAGCCGACATTCTAAGAACTCTAGAAACACTAAGAGAGATGTTCAGGACGTACACTAGATCTACACTCAGGCTCTTATATTTTATAGGATACTTTGCATCCAACACACCATTAAGCTCCACCCAAAATTTATCTATATCAACCCTTGTACTAAGATATGTAACAGTGCATATATAGACTGTTGAAAACAAAATAGAAGTCAATATGAACAGTGATCCAAGACTTCGAAGCTTTCCTTTGAATATATTGTAGCTGGGAAGTGTGCTTCTAGATGATCTCCAAATAGAAAAAACCAACAGCAGTGTAGAAAATACAGCCTCGTTCATGTACTGCATGCTTTTGAGGTCATCTTGGCTTACAGCATTTTCCATTTGTTTACTGAATCATTCTTACTTTATAAGACCGTTTTGCAATCTGAAACCGTAATCAAAACACAAATCCTACTCTTTTATTATCGATACGAATTCACTTAGTATACCAATTATGATAACTGTTTTCATAATGCATATTAAAAATCATATAGAACTTGTATTTTGTATAACAACAAATCATATATCACGAGGATATTAAGTTCGGGAAGAGATTTGGTGCGAGATAAAATGAGATGCCGGGTGATCTGATGGCGCTTTGATCCATGATCGGATCGTCCGTTATCAACTAATCTATCCATTTTTACAGCGCCAATATATATGCCATGCTCAAGCATCATGCATACCATGCCTGACTGCCAATGTAGCATTTGCAGAGTGTAACCCATGCACATGCATAGCAACACATCCAGTGAGTCCGTCAATAGGCTTCTCAGTGTGATGAGCACACTTGAAAAAATACTGCGTGATATACAGACTGGCGAGATAGACAAAAGCAGCATACACGAAGTTTCCAGGTGCATCAATGAGTTGAAGTCAAGCGCCATGAACTGACACACTGTCTACTGCACCTATTGCATCCAGCCAAATATTGTCATTTGCTACCCATAGCGTTAAATAAACATTGCTGTTCAACAACAAGACTCTATAAATCTATTTATTCGTATTCATTACACATATGCATGCATACATCACTACTGATATTTAAAAGTCATAGTGGCATCATAGGCTGTCATAGATTAAAGAATCCGGAATATATCCTAATTGCTTACAAAGCTCTCCGCCTTAGGATTCCTCATCTCATCTCAGTTTGCTTTACTGCTTTGAACTCTTCATTGGCCTTACTTCAGCATCTCCCATTCTGCATATCATATCTTCCCAGGCATTAGGCAAACAGTCCCAAATCTATTTTACTCTTACTCTTGCTCTTGCTATCCAGCGCATCGCTACTATTTACCATTACTACTACTGCAGCATTTCATTGTTGACTTCATTACTCACATCCACATCGACACCCATCCGCTGTACTACCCATTCTGTAATTGCCATTACACACGTGCTCACCACAACAATTACATTCTTCGCTATTCTACCTGCATTCTTACTTACATATACTCCATCATTCTTCTCATTCCCACCATTAATAACCGCTACTACACTCGCTATTGCCATCATCACTGCAATCATCACTGCCATCATTCTCACTCTCACTCTCACTCTCACACACTCATTCATATTCACACCCTCACATATGCCCTCATACACACCCATCAATACTCTTACCAGCGCCATCACTACACTTCCTCCTATCATCAATCTGTCATACCACACTGGCTTATTTGCACACTTCACATATACAATCACACTCAGTATCATTACCACAGTCACTGCTGCCATTGCCATCCTACTTATCACTGCTTCATCACTGATTGCATGCCCATTCATCAGTGCATT